>NC_077234.1:66766001-66798501 GCF_027887165.1 Monodelphis domestica
AGGAAAGGAGATATCTCACAGCTGATGGAGAACATGGCTATGGTAGGGTCTGCGGTGTATATATGTATGAGTGTGTGGGGAAGATGGGGAGCAATAGGGAGGGGGTGAGGAGCCTGTTGATAAAAATGTCCTGTCATCGCCTCCCCTTCCCTTCTTGCCATCCACCTGCCACCACACAACACAGAGAAAGGTACTTGCTCCTCTATCCCCTAAGTGATACCCTTTTAAAATAACAGCTTTACATACCTTTTTCTTTTCTGCTTCTGAGGAAGGCAAGTAATTGAAAAACAGCACGAGAGCGAGGAGACGTGTGGACTTTTGGATGGGGCATGAAAGCGATGGGAGAGACTTCAAAGGTTTCAGTAACGACTTTTCAACCTTTATTTATGTGCCTATTAATACAATATCCATCATGTAGATATATATCTTTATCCTTTAAACTGATATGCTGGGAATCAATTAGCTATGCAGATTACATTTCATAAGTTTCCAAATGTTAATCTTCCGGACTCTAGGCTAATATATATATGATATACACATATAGTATGCACACATATATCCAAATAATATTATATTTCGTTTGGAAAAAAAGGAATCTTTTAAAACAATTAATCTCCGGGCTACTTGTCTTAACTGCTAGCTAAGTAAGTCTGTGGCCAAGCACCTTTCCGGTGATTGGTCTCTAAATTTTAGGGGGTTCAATTCCACCGCAGACAAGACGAAACAGCAATGACTGTTGGGCAACTGAGGAAAGAAATCTTTATATGACTGATAATTTGGAAAACTTTGTGTAGTCTGTGTACTTGAGGGCATTTTTTTTCCTGAAAGAGTGACAATCTCAAGGGAGTTTTGTCATTACCTTGGATTTACTAAACCTGAGATGGTCAACTCCACCCCTACCCCCTACCCCTTTTCCCATTAGAAGTCTCTTTTTCGTCTTAGCTTCTTGGAGAGATTTATTCCTTTATACTTGACCTAATCTTTTGTCAGTGAGATTCAGATTTTTAAAATATTTTTCTAGAAAAAGGAAACTTGTTTTAAATGTTGAGATATTTGTGACATTCTTTGGGGGGGGGCGGCGAAAGGAAATTAATCGAGCTTATATGCAGATTAAGTTCGAACCTATTCTTTATTTAGTAGGTTTTTCCTTTGTAGGGACGACAGGGTTAGGAGGAAATTTATCCAAAATCTTTAATTGGATCTTTTTTTTTTTTATGCTCATAGATTTGCCACGGAAATAGCCTGCTGCTGGATGGGGGAGGGTCAAGGGAAGAGGCAATTTCAGAACTGCTGTTTCTGCTGGGTAATCATTCCCTCCTGTCCCACAGCAGCTAGTTCTCCCTGAAGACTTTCATGTGCGGCAAAGGGACTACCTAAACTCTTTTGATTCTGCTTGTCCATTCATTCCACTTGTTGCTTCCACACACTCCCAGTTGCCGATTTAAAAATGTAAATAAACAATTGTTACTTCATGAAGACCCATGGAGAAGAAAATAACTCGCAATGGGTTTATTTCCTGTGAGTATGCAAGCGCGGAGGCTAGATAACCACCTCCTCCCACCCTCAATCCAGTTTCATCTCCTAGAAATGTCACCCTGACTCTGCGGTTGCAGCAGAACGGAAAGAATCCGCTGGTGAAGACAATGCGACCAAGAGCCGAGTTCCATACTCCCAAGACCCCTCACCCCTCACCCCTGACTACCAGAGGTGTGTGGTAAATTCAACTTTTGCAAGAATTTCCCTAAATGACAAACGTATCATCCGGAACAATCCTGTGTTTGTTTAACTGAGCCTGCCTAGTTTTTGTTCTACAGTCACACTCTAAGAGCAACAATGGGTTCATAACTTTGCCATTAAACACAAACACCCCCCTACACACACAACTCCACCACCACCACTACCTTCCCCACACGTACAGGATTCAACCAAGGTCTAGGAGCCATTGATGTTAAAGAAGTAAATGATTTTCCCTCCTCTTTCAACAGGTTGAAAATTTCCGAATCGGATCGTGTTTTTAGTTACCTGAAAATACCTATAGATATATACCAAATCCCTATGGTCACAGAACACTCAGAATAACACCAGTTCCCCCCAGGAACCCAACCTCCATCCCCATTCCTGTCATCCCTCTCTTGCCTCCAGAAAGAAGAAAACATTCTTTCCTAGCTCAGTCCGGCAGAAGCACGAAAGAGCAGGGCACATGTAGACAGTCTATTCTCAGGACAGACTCCTTCGCCACCACCCCCATCTCACCCAGTGCCAAAAAAAAAAAAAAAGCTTCCTTCTACTGCCCTCAAACAGCCAAGGAGGGGGACCCCTGCTGTTCCTCACCACCATTCCTCTGCATCCTCCCAGGGCATTAAGTATCTTCATTTTCGCTTTTTCAATTCCAAATCTTTCAGTGGCCCAAAACCCTGAGCCCTCATAAATTTAGTTGGAATGTACTTTCAAGATTAAATATACTAGAATTGCTAAGTTTCTACTATGATCCCTTTTTCTAGGCCTAATTTCCTCCTGAGTGAAGTTTTGAGAGAAATCTTTTCCTTGTTTTGGATTAAAAGTACACACACACAACTGATAGCTACAATTTGAAAAAAAAAAATGGTGAGATTTTGGGAACTCTTGTCTTCTTTCTTTTTTCTCTCCCAATTTTCATTCTCCTCCTTTCTAATCTTTGTCTTGTCTTTCCTTCCTTCCTTCTTTCCTTCCTCTCCTCCTTTTCTTTTCCCCAGAAATTTGTCTCACCAAACAGAATTTTTTCCCAACTCATCTAGCTGAAACATAAATTTGACTTTTGGAAATAATTCCAGGAGGCAATAGGTATCTCTTTACCCTCCTAAGAAGTTTCCTCATATAATAGGGAACTATTATTGTTCATGTCTTCATTATCATTACCATCCATCCCTTCTTTGGAGGAACCTGAATACATGATAATTGAATTTCTGATAGAGGGAGGGAATGGTGGCATTTCTATTTACAAATGCCAGTGTCTACTGCTAATGGCTATAGATTCACTGCTTCTGTGATTAGGTTTAATATAGAGCATTTTGCTAATCCAATTAAAAGCACACCTGGCCTGGAAAAGCTTTGTAATTATCAGGGATGTTTTATCTGCTCCCACTAGAAACCGTGAAATCCTTTCTATAGGACTAAAGGATTCTAATATAGAAGTCTTGGCTTATGTGTTGAATCACTCTTTTGGAATTTTAACTGGTTTTCTGTCCTGGGATGGGGTACAGGTATCCTTCTAGTCGTCTTCCCTTCTAGATAACTATCCCTTTATAACTGGGAGAAATGCTTACACCAAGGGACAAAAACTCAGTCCTTTTTGGAGTCAATTCCATAACTTTGTTGAAACAAAGAATTAAAGAAGAGAAGATAGTTGGAGAAAAGAGTATTTCTCATACTGACTACAGGTAAGCAGAGTGAGAGCTCCATGCAGGAAAGAGGGAATAAGAAATGTTCTTTGTGCCTGGGGTGTGTGACTTTACTTCTCTTCTATCCCAGGAACTGACAGCCATAAAATCTACCATGGGGTTGAGAGTGAGTCATGATCATCTTGAAGAAAAAGCTCTCCTGTTTTTCATAAGAATAAGAGTTTAAATTGTTTGGAAGATGAAGATTTCCTCAGTGCAGTTCACAGAGAATTTCAGCCTACCATATGCCAGAGTCAAAACAAAGTGATCTGTATGTGTACACGTTAAATGAAGTAGGTCATTGAGGCAATTAGGCTCTTAATTCAGGACCAAAACCACTTTCACCTGGAAAAATCTTAGATGTGTTTATCAGGTGGTAGATGCCTAACATAGTCCCTTGCCCTTTAAGCACTTAATAAATGCCTAATAAGTGTTTATGAATATACTCAATGTCCCAGATGTTTTTCAGTTCTTCAGATCACTTTCCTTGTTGCTATAACTAGTTTCAAAATGTACTTTAAAAGAAACAAACCTGTTCCTTGACTAGAAAATCTGAAGGTCTAGGAAGATATTGAGAGGACATTAAACACACACACACACACACACACACACACACACAAAACCACCATCACCATAATCCAACTCCAAACACATTTTTAAGAGTCATAGGCTTCTGGCATTGTTGCCTATGAAGTTCCGGTTCTCAATCCAAGAGCCCTCAGGAGGAGCAATCGTTTTCCAATTAGTAACCTGTATTCCAGCCAGATTCTGTTTTTTGTCAGAATGGAGAATCTTGGGCTGAAACAATAAGCCTAAGGGTGACTGAGGAAAAGGCTACAGGCATGAGGGGTCCACTTCGATTGCAGGCTGCTTGGGAGGGCAGAGGAGGGTGGCAGTTACGGATCTCGCCTCCTTGGACTAACCTAGGAGAGAAAGGAGCGAAGGCCTAACGTTGGGGGAAAGAGCCATTAGTGCTTTTAGGGGACAGTCTGGCAATGCCAACGGAAAGAAAAAATGGAGGTGACCAGGGAGACTTGAGAGAAAATTGGAAATGATTTAAGATTTGCCGACTTGTTGATTCTTTAATCAGAAGAGAGGACCCTTTGCCCATGATGTGAAAAACAGATCTCCGAACTTTAGCTGCTTTGGTTACAGAAAACAAGCTGCCTGTGGTCCTTGTGAGAAGCACTGAGTCAGACGACTTCTGGATCAGTAGCTGGAATGCCTGCGCCGGCCCCTAACTTGGGCTCCCCTTCTCTGGTGACCTGAAAACCAGGGCTCTGGCATCCCAGTGTGGCTTTCGACTTCTTTTAGGATGGGATGGCCAACTCTTTTAAGTGTGAGCATTTTATTTAAAATAAGAGATCTTTGGGCGCTTTTGAAAACACACGCCCGCCCACACAGGGCCTCGAAACCTTCAGGGAAAGTAAAATTAGCCAGTCCCCGCTCCATCTCTCAGAATTTCTTTTTTACTTTTGGCTCTTCCGGCCAGGAGAGAAAGGAGCGGGAGGAAGGAGCTATGTAAGCTAGACACTTTAGACTTTAGTGACTTCGATTTATGATTTAATTTTAGTCTGCGAGAAAAGACGGTTCCCAGGATCTTTTTGGCAAAGGAGTCATAACTTCAGAGGAATCAAATTCAGAGATACCCCTCGCAATCAGAGTGAGAAGAAAGACCTTCATTGCTCCAATCTGCCTCCTCTTGGAAACACAGAAAACCCCACACTTTATCTCAACTCTGCAAACCGCTTTTGTCTTGTTGGGGATTCGTCTAGAATAACACGTCTATAAAATAACCATAAAGAACGATTTTGTGGTTCCCTTTCATTAACACAGTTTTTTTTTTAGATTTTGTTATGCATTTTTAATCATTGGCTATAAATATGCGGACACCCCTAAACCTGCAATGATTAACTTCGATTAGCGCTAGCATCTCTCTTTTCTAAACCAGAGGAACTGGCTAAAATCGAATCTTTGACATTTTGGGTTTCTTCTGTTCGGTACTCAACAAATAAGGTATCCCCTGTAGTCCCATGAGCAAGAAAAAAAACAATGGGAGAGGGGGTACTTTTCCTTGTTTAGAAACTTTTACAAACTGCTCTCCTCCCTTGAAAATGGTAAGTCTACAGTGGGCATGATTGATTTCGGGGGTCTCTGGAGATTCTTCCTTTCCAATATAATTCCAGAATGGAAATAAGGAATACTTTATCTCTTCCCCGCCCCAGCCACCCCCCACCCTTAGGTTCTTAATGGTGTCATTAGCTGGGGGTAGGCCTTTGAATATCTCCGGAGAAAGATCGCTCAAAATCATAGTTGTTCCTCTTCTGATCCCAGTGTAAGATGAGTCTTTTTATGATGCTCTCCATTTCTGCCATTTTTTTAAAGGGACAAATCGCTCCCACTAAACAGATCCCCAGATCCTTGGATGATATTTATCTCGCCTTATGGTTTTGCCTTAATTAGGGGGTGGGGAACTAGAACTAGCGTTTAAAAAAAAACTGTCAAAGGAGGTGGAGGGAGGAGAGAAGGGGTGGGGGGATGGAGCAAAGGAAAAAATTCAAAAATCGTAAAAGGAAAGGGAGAACTTTAAGCCCAGAACTCATTGTTTCCTTTATTTCAAAGGGGAAAACCTGAACGATTCTCATCCTTTTGATTGATTAAGGCCTTGAATAACTTGAGGCTCGGGAGTGACAGTTTCTGAATAGACTTTTGCAAATAAAGCGCACTGTGGAGCGCGGGGTTGGCACTTCAGAGTGTAAAGGAGGCGAGTTTGCTGGCACTTACCAAGTTATAAATAAAAGGACATGCACAATAGTACCTTCTTTAAGGACAGACAGTCTTTACAACACTCCTGGCGTCATATCCTGCTGTGGTCACTTCAGCTCCTAGCCAAGACTTAACTCCTTTTCTTTTTCCCCCGCGGTTTAGTTTGAATACTACAATAAATTCCTGAGAACAAACGCTCATGAGCAAAACTTTAACATATAAGGTGCATCTCTCCAATCTAATTCTATATCTATACGTCTAGATTTAGAGTCTGTCCTTCCTTCAGATTTTAGCTTTAAAGAGAGAGAAGACTGTTTTATCTCCATCCCCCCTCCTCCTCCTTCTCCCTGCACCCCCCCCCCCCCATCCCGGTCCTCGGACTTCCATCACTGCCCTCGGCCTCCTCCCCCCCTTCCACCCCCAGCCAGAGGAAACAAAAGAACTTTATCAGCACACAGACTGAACTTTTCCTTTAGTTTGTCCCACACTCTTTGACCAAGGAATCACACAAACAGCTGCACGTTTACAACCCCAGTCTAAAGAAAAGGTGACTAGAGGGAACTGACTTGATGAAATTGTGAGGGTCGTGGATGCCTTCTTATTATAATAGCTTCCCTCAAGTGGCACGGTGCCAAAAGAGGAAAGGGAGAGAGAGAGAGAGAGAGAGAGAGAGAGAGAGAGAGAGAGAGAGAGAGAGAGAGAGAGAGAGAGAGAGAGAGAGAGAGAGAGTTCAGCAGCTAGCTTTCCAAGGCATTCTCCTTTTCCCCTTCTTTGCATTTTATCCTGTCCACATCTTGCTCTGAAAGGACATTTTATGGAGGGAAGAAGCGATGGACTGGGTCACCCTCCTCTACTGAGGCCTTGATTGTAATGATGAGAAGAGAAAGTTGCGGATTTCACCCAATCAGCTCCTGTATCCTCTAGACGGGACAGTCTCCGGGTTGGCCAATCGCAGCTCAGGGCTCCTGATCGAGCTTTGGGTGAAAGAACTAATAAATACTCCAGAGCCGAGTTCCTTTCACTCTGTATCAACAACAGGAAGAAAATCATTCCTGCCACCATCACTTCCCCCTCCCCACATCCCCTCCCCCGTTTCGTATCAAAGTGTGCCAATCCCTACACCGTGGCCGAAGTCGCCTTATACCGGCTGGTGCAACGTCCCCAGACTTGCACAAAACTTTGTTGTCGTGGGTTTGGTTCGGTTTTTCTTTTGTTCTCTCACTCATCCTTTTCTCCTTTTTGCGTTTCGATCGAGAAAGATCGCATCTTGGCGACAAAACAAGAGGGAGAGAGCTTTCTCTTCTTCACTTTTTTTTAATTTTTATTTTTTTTTCGGAGGGGGAGGGGCTTGCTTGATTCGCCGGAGTTCTAGATTGCCAGAGCTACTCTCTACTCTTTCTTTAGCCTTCACCTGGATACAATTTTTAAAGTGAAGCTGTCTCCAAAATGACAACTCTGGCTGGAGCTGTCCCCAGAATGATGCGACCAGCTCCCGGACAAAACTACCCTCGCAGCGGATTCCCATTAGAAGGTAAGTTTAGCCCCTTCCTCCTCTGGCCCAAATCGAAGGCTAGAAGCCTCAGAGTTTAAGAGGGAGAATTTCCAAAGCTCTCAGTCTACGTGTGTTTCCTCCGATACTTCTTGCTTTCAGTTCTGCGTTGTTCTTTTTTAACAAACAAAACACAATTTTGGAATTAATCAGTAGAGGAAGGAAGCAAGGTTAGGCTGCGTTTTTAGCTTACACACATTTATTTGTTACAAATTAATTGCAGTTGTTTCCCATCCATCCACTTTTTGTTGTTGATGATGATGGTGATGTTTGGGAAATGCTTTGCTCTAAAGCTAAATAAATCTTCCTTGAATCGGGAAGACAGGGAGAGCTGCTGCAGTTCTGAAATGTGTGGGAAGGGGTTGCCTGAGAATGATCAGGGCTGTCTTCTCATTCTCGGCATCTTGTGTCAAACCAGTAGTCCTAAGGCAATGTTTTTGTTGTCATTATCTCCATCACTGCTGTAGTTCTTGTTATTTTAAATTCACCCTAAGTCCTAAATAGTTTACATCCTTTTAAGGAAATCATATTTGCCTAATATTTTAAGTAAAACCATCAGGGATGGGATATAATAAATATTCTTAGAAATTAGTTTCCATAGGCATGATTTGTAAGAAGTGTGATGTAGTGTAATTTTGAGGGAAGTGTCATTCACATCATTTATCATTATAATACAATGTAGTATAATCTAAAGGGAGAAAATATAAGGCAACAGTAGTATAATATAATGTGATATTCTATAGAGTACCCCCCCAGTATCATATGTCTCTTCTAAGCCACTTCTAATTCATTGTTTCTTCAATTCCAAAACTCCAAGCAAAGAAAAATAAGTGTAACAGGTGAAAAACTGTAGGATGATTTGGTCTTTCTCTGGATAATTTTAAGCCTCCAATGGTCCAGTCACTGTCCCAAACTTCCAAGGACTGTCAGATAGTCCAGTCTTTTAAGAAAGGAAGGACTGAAATGGCTTATTTTGTTAGAGAAAAGACAATGACCAGTGGTCTTCATTTGTAGGGTATCTTCTCTGATATTCTGATCTGGGGGGGGGGGGGGAAGTCCAGCAACTATTTCCCAAATCTTTTCCCCAACTTGCCAATCCTCCAAATGCCCTCTAGTGAAGGAAAAGCAATTTATTTTTTTATATACTAACTTCACATAAGACCAGTGTGTGTATGTGTATGCCTGTGTAGGTGTGTAGGTGTGTGTGTGTGTGTGTGTGTGTTGTGTGTGTGTGTGTGTGTTTGAGAGTTCTAATCATTCAGGAGAAAGTCTTGGGTCAAAATAGTTCAGAGTGCTAGAAAGGCAAATATATTGACACTGATATTAGCCTCTAGTTTTTGTAAAATGCTGACCGTATAACGTTGTATTGTAAGACGGTTTTGTTTCTGGTTCTCATTTTAAATAACATTTCTACTTTCCTTTCCCTCCCTTCTTTTTCTAAGTGTCCACTCCTTTAGGGCAGGGTAGAGTCAACCAACTCGGTGGCGTTTTTATCAATGGCAGGCCACTACCCAACCACATCCGTCACAAGATAGTGGAGATGGCCCACCATGGCATCCGGCCCTGTGTCATCTCTCGACAGTTGCGGGTGTCCCACGGCTGCGTCTCCAAAATCCTGTGCAGGTATCAGGAGACGGGCTCCATTCGACCGGGGGCCATCGGGGGCAGTAAACCCAAGGTGAGGATTCTAGCCCAGCTAAAGTTTGCTGCCGTCTTGGCTTGATTCTCTTTGGGTTGGGTGTTGGGTAGGAGGTTGGAAGCAGAGGGAGAGGGGGAAGAAGTTTTTCCTCGGTAGACTTTCAATGCAAATAGTTTTAAATCCAGAGAGAAGTGCTCCATGCTCGCTCGCCCTCTCTCTCTCTCTCTCTCTCTCTCTCTCTCTCTCTCTCTCTCTCTCTCTCTCTCTCTCTCTCTCTCTCTCTCTCTCTCATGGATTAAGTCTTGAGAGAACAGTGTTATCCCCATAGACAAGAAATGAGTTTGGACTTTTGTCGAGACCTCAATGTATAAATTCTTTTAATATACACCGGCTCCAAACTGTGCAAGCCGTGCAGGCCTACCTGTTGAGGGCTTTTCTCTGACTCCTCCTACATCTCTTCCGTTCTGCCACCTCTCAAATCCCCTACTTTCTCCGGCCCGCTTTCACTTTATGGTGTCTGGCAGTTGGAGTCTATGACTGTCCAGGGGTGGGGAAGGACAGAAAATCCAGGTGACGTTGAAACAAGCAGATGAAAGGTTGAAGAGCTATTCCCCGCTATAACCTCAGAACACTTTCCCGTTTCTTTTATGGAATCCTCCGCCCCTTCCCTTTCTTCTCACCGAAACTTGCAGTTTTTTGAGTGAGGGATGATATTGAGAATCTTCATTTGTTATTCTTAAAATAAAACCAAGATACGGGGATATTTAGCCTAGTTTTAATCAAGAGGAGAAATAAGGCAAATTCAAGGAGAAAGATACCAGAACTCCCGGATATTTGGAGGGAAATGAAGATCCTGTGTCCTTCCTTCCCTCGACTATCCCTTGATTCTTTTAAAAATCAAATAGAAATTTTAAAAATCAGGGAAACAGTCTCTTAACTATGTAGCTACCCACTTTGCTCACTATTTCTCGGTCAGTTAAGAAGACCGAAGCTTCTAGGAGTAACGTTTCCTTAGGCTATCTCTCCACAGTCCAGTTATTTAGTTTCAGGTTTCAAGACCCCAAAAGATGGGTCTTGGTCAGGAATCCCTCGGAGTATTACTGCTAGTTTACAGTCCCACCCTTTCATTAAGCCTAGTGGACTACTCTGAGAGTCTGGGGTGCTGTTCTTTGCCTCTGGCTCAGTTCCTTTCCTAAGAAAATTCTCTCAAAGGGTCGATTAATTTTTTGCTGCTAAGAGCGAACTTGTCAAGGGAACTAGAGCAGGTAACGAGGGATAGAGTTCGAGGTTCCATTTGAAGCCCATTTGTGAAGGCTGCAGTAGTCCTTAGACCCTTTCAGCGGTCAACCGTACCAGCTTTATGGCTCCTCTGTTTGCTCTATTAAAGCAGGTGACAACGCCTGACGTTGAGAAGAAAATCGAGGAATACAAAAGAGAGAATCCAGGCATGTTCAGCTGGGAAATTCGAGATAAGCTGCTCAAAGACGCGGTCTGTGACCGAAACACCGTTCCTTCAGGTATCGAGAGCCATTCACATACATCTCTCTCACACCCAGCTTCCAGTCCCTGTTCCTGCTTGGTTCATATAGTAACTGCCTAGTACAGATAATTGGGCAAGGCGATGGGGAGGGGACTTCTAATAAGGAGCTGGCTCCCGGGGGTCAGGAAATATTTAGGAAACCTGGATATTAATAACTTTTATCTTGTGAAGCCTAGTTGCTCCTCAGAGCCGCAGGGAGAAGTTACTAAGCGGCCACGAAATAGACTGCCTGTAGGCTAGGCACAGGAGGAGAGAGACCCGGGAGGCAAAGTGTTTATTAATATTGATGGTCTGTTTTAAAAAGAAACAAATGTTTTCGTAACCCCTCATAAAGGAAATAGGGGACATGCCACCGGAGACTTTTCAATGTCTAGGAAGGAAGATGTAGAGCAACCCGTCCCCTAGCTGGGGCGTCTCCACTGGGGGAGGAGGTGAAAGAGGAGCAGAGGGGAGGAGAGAAAGAGAGAGTTTGTTTTTAATTAAATGGAAACTACTTTTCCCCCTTCTTCTCCCTGCGAGAAGAGATATTTCAGAGCATGGATTTGTTTACCAGACTGGAATCTGGAAAAAATAAATGAAGGAGAATGCATTTTTCTTTTGATTCTACAATAGCAAACTATTCTAGAGTTGAAATCGAAACCTTTCATGCCCTTTAACAAAATGTACTTTTCTGTGGTATTCTCTTGAAACCAACACGGTAGTTTCATACTCTCTGCTCCACAGAATTATCTGGTTGGAAGGCTATTTCTTGGCCTGGGCACTTGGACCATCGTCCTTCGAGTGGAGGGAAATGCTTCTCGAAAGTTAAAGAGCATGTAGTAGTTTGGCGTCTCAACTTGGCACTGCATTGCTTTTGGGGGGCACAATAAGCTCTTCTAAATCGGTTCTGGGGATGGGGGAGACAGGTGATCGTGTAATTTCACTGAGAGATAGGAACATCCTAAAAGACAAGGCTTCGAGATTTTTAAAGCAGTTTTCAGATAGCCTGGGGAAGCATTTGAGAAATATTTCCCTTCAGTAATAGAGAGAGGGTTCCAACTTTTCCATTTCCCCCCCCTTGAAGTGAGTTCCATCAGCCGAATCCTGAGAAGTAAATTTGGAAAAGGAGAGGAAGAAGATGCAGAAATTGAAAGGAAGGAAGTGGAAGAGAACGAAAAGAAGACCAAACACAGCATTGATGGAATATTGAGTGAAAGAGGTAAAGGAACGAATTTCTTTGCTGTTGAGCACTAGTGGAACTGGGAGGCTAAGAACTGGGAATTCACGGTTTGTTTGCCTGCCCGCTTCCCCCCCCCCCCCTTTAATTACTTCTAAGTATATTTTAGGGCGGTTTTCGTGGGAAGGCCATTACTTATCATTATTTGTTACAGTACACATATTAGTAAACTCAAAAGAAAAAAGAAAGGTGTATTGCGATCCTCTCTCTTTTCTCCACTCCTCCGCGTCTGCTCTATATTCCTGTACTCCCCACTCTCCATATCCTATCACTGTCCAAAATATGATCAAGACACTGATGTTGACAACGTGGTGTTTGTTATCTTGAGGACCTACACCCATCTTCTTGTCTTGCTTCCCATGTAGAGTGTCGGGAGATAGTGCGCTGTTGGTGGATCCTTCTTGAGGTGCTTTAGGGAGCCTGGTGGTCCAGTGGTAAAGATTCATGTGAGGCTAAAGTTGTCGAAGTATTTTTGTGTGTTGAAATAAGGGCATAGAAAGCCCATGTCTAATGTCTCAGTACATTTTTAGTTCCAAGAGAGGAATGGAGTAGAAGTGGGGGAAGGGAGAGAAGGGGGGGAGGGAGAGAGAGAGACAGAGACAGAGACAGAGACAGAGACAGAGAGAGACAGACAGAGAGACAGAGAGAGAGACAGAGAGAGAGACAGAGAGAGACACACAGAGAGAGAGAGACAGAGAGGATTCGTTAGCAGAAAGAAGGCAAGGGAATGAGGAGAAATAACTTTCTGAAGTGACTCCAAATGGGTAAAGAACAGCACAAACCCAAGTGAATTTTTAGGGACATTCACCTACATTATCCTTGTGCATTTATTGAGGTTTAAATTATTCTATTTCATTTGTTCGCTTTTTATTTTGTTACACAGAATGTGTTGTGTTCAAGAGTGTTAAATGCGGTATATAATTCTCATGTATAGCACAGCTTTTGATTTCTAGTTCTATAGAAGAGTACAGGATGTTGCCTATGATATGTAGTACTAAAGATCAATCTGAGAAAAAGCCTAATCTTATTAGTTGTATTTTTGCAAAAATCAAAGGGAAGAGGGGACTTTTCTAGATGTACCTAAATGCTGAAATTTATCTAATAATGACTTTAAGAATATTAACTTATTTAGAGTCACTAATATAATGAAAAAAAGAAAAATATTCACATTAAAATTAAAAGAGGAAAGAGTGGGTGGAGTTAGGTGAACAAGTAGATTCTGTTACTTTTAGCTTAAGATTTGTCAAGACACTTTACAATAAAGAGCTCATCACCAAGAAATGAATTTTCCCCCATTTCTTCCTTCTCCACAAGACAGTTTACTTACAAGAGAGCTGAATGGTGGAAAGGAATGTTTGTGTGGCTTGGAGTTTTCATTTGCCTGCCTGTCACTTGGTTTTTCCTCAGTTTGCAAGTTAGGCTAGGAGATATGAGCTGGGATCTCCTTCATTGATGAAACTTTGGGCAAAGTCCAAGAGATTTATTTTCAATAGATTGTTACCTCTACATTTGATTAGTCAACAAAATGCCCATTATTTTTTGTATGTGATCTTTCTGGAAGAAGCTGAGATTACAACTTCTCATTCAGACAACTCTTCCAGAGTTATACTTATCTCATGGCAGCTAAAAGGATACCTTTCTGTCCTTTTTCTAGTTCTTCATCAGGCACCATTTCCTTTCAGCCCAACCTCCATATGAACTAATGGAATTTTTATTTTAAAAGGCAACCTAAAATACATTTAGATTGACTACAAATCAGGATCACTATCTGGTGTAAATGGGGAGGCTAGATGCTCAAAAATCTCTATAAGAATAAGTGTAAATTAAATTAAACCTCAGGCTTATAGAGGAAGATATATTTTTGCTGCTTGCTTTTGTTGTTGGGGGTTGTTGTTTTTTTTTTCAACCAAGGCAAAATTGATGAGCAGCCTTAAATTTGCTTTCATTTCCAACTTCTATGTAGCCTGTCTCTCAGAGCTTTTACTGGCTACTGAGAAGGGTGACCAGGTTTTATTACTGCCATACAGTGGGGGTTGGGGGGGTAGGAAGGGGGTTAAGCAAAGAAAACAAAACCAAAAGAACAATTATCTTTAGATTGAGGAGAATAGTTTTGCAGTTTCTGTAGTTTAGTTAGAGAGAAGAGGAGAGGAAAAAGGAAGAGAGATGAAAGAAAGGCATTGTAGAGAAGGGAGGGAGGAGAGGAGAGGAAAGGGAGGATGGCAGGGGAGGAGAGGAGAGAAAGGAGAAAAAAGGAGGGGAGGGAAAGGGAGAGAAGAAGAGGAAAGGAGAGGGGAGAGGTGAAGAGAACAGAGATATCAGAGAAGAGGGACAAGAGAGAAGAAAGGAAAGGTGGAGGAGAGAAGTGGGAGGGAGTCGAAAGGAAAGGACAAGAGAAGCTTCTCAGTGTCCAGTGCTTTGGTCCTTACTTGTTCCTGGCAGCCCCCCTAGCTCTCTAGAATGCCCTTTTCTGCACATAGGCAGTAGAAGAGAGGAGACAAAAAGTACCAAATGAGCTGGTCAAACATTTGTACAACTTTTCCAGCTTTTACAAAGAAGGCCTTCTATACACAATCTACACTTGGAGATGAACTTGGAAAACAAAGAGGGTAGAGTCCATTGAAACTCACACTTTAGCTTTGCCCAGACAAAGCTTCAGCTAGCAGCAGCTTGATGTGAACAAAAGAAGGCAACCTTTTTATAATTCAAGGAGAAAAGAAGAGAAAACAGCTCCACAAAAGGCCCAGAATAGACATTATGGGCCTGCAATGAGGGATGAATTATTCAATGAGCCCCAATAGCTGCTGCTCCAAGAAGTTTTATGGACTCTCCACCGTGGAAAAAGTGGCTATTTTCACCTACAAAATGTTTCTAGTCTTTCTACTCTTCTAGCTATGCCGGCTGCCATTCAAGAGAGACTATGGCCGTCCTTTAAAACCAGAGTAGTCCTCTGGAAGAAGGATAAAAAGGAAAACAAAAACCCTCTCCATTGTTACACGCAAACACACACCTCAGGCTCCAAAGCCTAATTTAATTTGGGGTTGTCAGGGAAGCTGCATCTTTGAGTCATCCCCGCCTTTCCCCTCCCTAGCCCAGGAGGAAATGGCTAGAGATGTCGCGGCCAGGACTGGAATGGCAACAAAACAGGGTGTAGGATCAAAACGAACCCAAACACTTTCTCTTCAATATCTGGACACCAAATTAGAACGAAGAGAGAGGGGCGTTCTGGGCATTGGGCTTAGTCCAACCGGAAAACAGCAAATATTTATAAAGTAACCTGGATGGTCTGACAGTCAGCGAAGGGAGGTGCTTGCTCAAGGCTACCTTCTTCAGTCTTGTATCTGCAGTTAGTGAGGATTTATTCTGCTTTCATTCTTTACTACTTTTGAGTCTATTATCTAGTATCTGCTCTTTTTAAAGCCTGGGTCGGTAGCAAGACCAAGTTTCGATTTTTCATTGGCCAATTACTATGTCTCTGAGATACCATTGGATCTAGGAGTGGGAGGGCGAGACATCAGGTGGGTTAAAAGGTGTCAAAACTTCAGGCAGCCACGTCATCCCCATACCCTACATTTCTTAAACAGGCCGCAGCAGGGTAAACGCTGCGGTGCAGTACCAGAAGGTCGCGCACGCTCGGCTCGAGCCGGCCCTCGGCGCTTCTCTCTCCACTTTATTCTGGCTCCCAGCCGGGATGGGGCTGGGGCAAAGGATGGGGGTGGAGCAAGGAAGAGGTGGGGAAGGGGGTGGCTAGGGAAACCTCGGCTTTTTTTGCCTTCTGGAGCCCAGCTGCCTTGGCTGCCCCGGCTGTAGAGGATAAGCCTGAGGCTCCCTCTTGCTAACTCGGGCCGAAGCAAGAGGCTTGGCCGCTGGGTCTCCGCGATGGAGAGATGAGACGCTGGCTGCCGCCGCGGTAGCGGTTCAGGATGACATCCACAGCCCTGAGCTCAATGGGCCCCTCTGTTCCCCCAGCCCAGCGGAATTGGCCCTTAGGCGCAGTCACAATGGACCAGTGCCCCCAGTCATGCGCACTGCGTCAAAGGGCCGCTCCGCCTTCGGCCCCTTCTCTTTCGCAGAACTGCTCTCTGCTAATTCTACCGGCCGAAGCCGACTCAATTCCCTCCTTTATGTACTTCTCACTTTCATCTAGACGCAACCCTCCCCCCTTCTTTTTTTTCCTCTTATTCTTGCCCCAGGCTCACATTAGCGAAATTTCTGCGACCTCCCTCTATTTTTTTTTTATTTTAAAGAAAGCCTTTAACACAAAAGCCGTGACCAGTCTATAGAAACTGCTCATTCTCCTCCTCCTCCTCCTCCTCCTCCTCCTCATCGTCCCCCTCCTCCTCCTCCACCACCACCACCACTACCTCCTCCTCCTCCTCCTCCTCCTCCTCCTCCTCCTCCTCCTTCAGCAGCTAGGGTGACGCTTTTCCTGTTTGTGAGTTTTGGGAAACATTTTTACTTTGTGCTGTAATGGAAGTAGAGGACAGATGACGACTGTAAACTGGACACGCGACTAACAAGCCTCTAGCTTAAATATTTAGATGCAATGTTACAATTACTGGCTTGTTGCACAGGCTTTGAAGTGGCTGCTCCTGGGTTGGGGGAGGGGGAAGGAGCAAGGCTAGATTGCCAAATTGATGTTTTGATTGGGGTCGGAGATACACTTTCATTGTTGTGTGTGTGTGTGTGTGTGTGTGTGTGTGTGTGTGTGTGTGTGTGTGTGTGTGCGCGCGCGCGCGCGCGCGCGCATGAAGTTAGCAAAAGAGTTTGACACAATTTTTTTTTTGCCAGAGTTGTGGGACCCCAAACAAGGATGCGTTCGGCTGTTTACTTTTAAAACTTTCACTTCAAATCTCACGGCCTGACAATGGGGGGAGGGGGGGAGGAAAGGAAAAAAAAAACCAACCTTGTTTTATTTATAATTTCCTAAATCTGAGCAATAAAGTACTTATTCGCTTCATGTTTCATTTGCAAAATCCAATTGCTTCAAGAAATATCAGAGGGGAAAAATAACCACCTAAGTGGTATTTGGCTTGAGGTGGCATTTTTTGGTAGTTTAAAATACTTGAAAAGTGTTTTTAAATATTTCATTACTAGGGGAATAAAAACCTCCCTCAATTTTATAATTAGTAGGGCACTACTTAAATAGAAGGAACTATAAGGCTAGCTTTTCACGCTTATGTGTAGAAGACATTTTGGAAAAGGCTGTTACAGATTAAAATCATAGAGGAAATGACTTTATGCTCATGCCCGTAGGTTCCCCCCCCCCCCCAAAGTAGACAAGTCATTTTTTTAAATCTACGGTTTGTTTATTCCATTTGGACTACAACGTTATCTTTTAAGAATAGTTTTCTCTGAAATAATTACATCACTGAATTCCTAAATTGAGCACACGTTAAATTTCAAGATGTGAATATCAGACTTGCAAGTGAATTGGAAGACTGGTAGGAATTTTGGCAATATTTAGCTGTAGAATTTGGAAGTGGGTGAGTGGGAAAGGAATGGAGTTTAACTAAAACAGAAGAAAAAGAAAGTTAAGATCTTTTGGTCAACTCATGTACACTCCTTTCTTTTCTAGGAGTTGAGAACATGCAAATGTTCTCATTAAATGCTTGAAAATTAGATGTTTATTTTTGTATTTGATTTGGCTATTGATAGCACTGGAACACGACTGGGGTTTGCGAGAGAGTAGCTGTACTCACGCTGATAGATCATTTAAGAGTCCCTAGGGCGAAGTAATAAAAGTGGGATGAGAAATGAAGTAGAACTAGCAAGTGCTCTTTAGTTAAGGAGAAACTGAATGAAATGCTAAGCAATAAATCTACTGGATACAAATTTTTCCATATAAATGTCATTTCAAATCTACGAACAAATACTTTTTGAGAGGGAAAATGCAGTAAGCGTGAAATTAAATTTTAAAGTCTTAAACGTAGGCTCTGACAGGAGAGGTTTTTATCTTTTGCTAACGAAAGGAATGTACACTTAAGTGTCAGGCAGGGAAGAATTTTCCCTAATTTGTTCCGAAGTGCGCCCATTCCCTCACTGTTAAGTAAGGCGCCTTAACTCTGCAAGGCTAGGGGGAAATCATGAGAATGAAAAGCCCTCAAACAAAACAACCCCCCTAATTCTGACCAGTGAACCTGAGGCATGTGTGGAGATGCTTAAGTTGTGTGGTGCTACTGCTAAGACAGGCAATTTCTTTATGCGGATAAATAGATTCCAGAACTGTAAGGCATGTACCTACATTACTAAGGAGACACTAAAAGGCAATTAAGAAGTCATTTTAATGCCTTATCTCACTGGTTGCTCCGCGGTTGTTTTACAACTGGGAATTAAAATCTGAAAAGGAAGTTTTCTGTGTCCTGGCCAAATATTGATTAAGTAGTTGTTTGTTGATACTATTGTTACAAATTAAAAGGCCAGTAACTCTGCCCCTTGTTCTTCTTCCATTGTAACTGATTCTTAACCACTGAGATCAAAGTAGGATCATTTCAATTTATCTGTCTTGGAGAAGCTTTCTGTGCCTCGGAAACCTCTCTGGATTAATGGCTAAATGATCTTTAAGAAACAGTAAATGAACCGCTTCCATTTTGTAGCAATCATGAAACACATATTCCCAAGATGCTTTGAATTACATATAGTTATTTCATGTTTAGAACTAAAGCTGGATTGGCACATTAAGCATCAAATGTAGTCTGGGTTTGGGGCTAGTAATACATACATGGGGGAAAAACAACAACCCCTAACGAAATTTCCTTTAAGTTGTCTTCCTGGTATGATTTAGAGTTCCACTTTTTCTACTAAACAATATGGCACATAATTAAACTCACAGGCAACTGAGAACAATATTTACTACATTTTCTTCCATGTGTTTCCCTCCTTTGTTTATTTATAGATGCTTAGATGATTCTCATTTGTATTTATTACTCCTTGTAATGGAGAAGTAGATGTATGTTTGTATGTATGTAGTTGTAGTTCATTTATAAGTAGACCACTATGAATTACAGTAGGAGTAAACTATTCCCAGTTGCACAAGATAAACTTTTAATTGTCCACTGAATTGGACTTGAATTTATATGGTGCCATCAGGATAAAAATATTACATTGCATCACATAAATGAAAATTAACATATTGAATGCCAGAAGAAATATTTCCTTGCAGATTTTTCTGGCTTAATATTGACTTTTAAATGAAATGTCAAATATTTGAGTCAAAGTTCTCAGTACATTTGAATATGTCCTTTTATTGTTATGATAAATGTCTTTGAAGGGCATTTTTTCTCTTGAAATTCTCAGCAAGTTGCTTAATTTGAAAAATTCAACAGATTATACTGAATCAAACTGTAAAACTAATAGCAGATTCTATTAAAAATTTAGCTACTTGCACCTTAAAAATCTGTAAAGTTTCTTCCTATCTGTTTCTGCTTATTTATCACCTATATGTGGGTTTTTTTGTGTTTAGGATTTGTTTTTGTTTTATTTGAGAGGGTATATTGGGTTTTTTTTCTTCTGTCTTTCTACTCCTTATAGTGACAAGATCTCTATTAGTCATACTGTATGTGATGTTGAAAGACCACACCTAATCTAGTCAGCTAAAAGTTAGTTAGAAGAGTTTTAGAATGGTTCAGTGTCAATGATGAATAGGGAGAGTGAGAGTACCTGGATAAGTGATTTCACTGGTATGTGAAATTCCTTGGTGAAGGACTTCCCTCTACAAAAGCACCTTGGCAAGTTCTCTTCATCACAGAATCTTAGAGAATCGTCTAGAGCCCTGAGGTTTAAGCGTCTTGCCCAGGATCACATAGGCAGCACGAGTCAGGCAGGATTTAAACTCAGGTCATTCTGACTCCTTTGCCAGTTCTCTGTGCTCCAATGCCTCTTTGAGGCACTGTTGCATCTAAATAGTGCTTTGATGCATTTTATGCACCCATATCGTATTTTGACAGGCAGTCAATTAATTAATAAATATTAAACATGTATTAAGTGCCTATTATGTGCCAGGCACTGGGCTAAGGACTAGGAATATGAAAGAAAGAAAGAAAGAAAGAAAGAAAGAAAGAAAGAAAGAAAGAAAGAAAGAAAGAAAGAAAGAAAGAAAGAAAGAAAGAAAGAAAGAAAGAAAGAAAGAAAGAAAGAAAGAAAGAAAGAAAGAAAGAAAGAAAGAAAGAAAGAAAGAAAGAAAGACAAAGAGACGGAGGGAGGAAGGAAGGAAGGAAGGAAGGAAGGAAGGGAGGGAGGGAGGGAGGGAGGGAGGGAGGAAGGAAAAGATAGTTCTTGTCTGCAAGTAGTTCACAATCTAATAGGGGAAACAACAAACAAATAAATACCAAGAAGCTATATACAGAATAAATAAATAATATTTAACAGAGAGAAAGCACTGGAATTACTTGTAGAAGAGGGACTTTTGGCAGAAACTTCAGGGAAGCCTAGAAATTAAAATGAAAAGTGAGTGTTTCAAGCATAGGGGACAGTCAGAACGGCTGGAGCTGAGAGATGGAGTGCCTTGTTCTCAGAATGGCCAGGAGGTCAGTGTCACCCAACAGAAGAGTACTTAGCAGACAGTAAGGTGTATCAAGACTGGAAAGGTAGGAGAGGCCTAGGTAATGTTGAATGTCATATGTGAATTTTGGATTTGATCCTGGAGGCTATAGGGAAGTCTTGGAGTTTACTGAGTACAGGGGTGGGGTGAGATAAAGGAGGGACATTAGTAAATGAACTGGCAGAAGAAACAATATAAAGCCTAGGTTTAAATTCTGCCTCTCACATTTACTAGCTGTGTAGTTAAGGAGACTTCTTGATCTCTCTGAGACTGACCACTCTCTAAGACTAAAAGAAAGAATAGGTCTTGACAATTACAGTTTAAAGTTCATAAGGCATTTTTATTCTCATCTTATTTGATCCTTTTAACAACCTTGTGAAGTGATATGGGTTTAAAAAAAAACATTATTATTCCCATTTATTACACAGGGAAACTGAGGTTTGCTTAAGTGACTTGCCCATTGCCACTCAGCAAAGAGAGATCCAAACCCAGGAAGTCTCCTCCTTTTAAATTCAAGGCTTTACCACCTCCTTTTTTGAACCATGCCACACAGCATCTCTCAATAATTGATATATAAATATTTCATGTATTAACATAGTAAATGGTGTCAAACTCAGCCCCTCTCCCCAAACACAGAATATGTGTTTAGATAAGGCAGGAGATTCTAACTCCAAGATTCAACCTTGAGGGAGGGTGCTCTAGGGTGGAATTAAGAAAGAAGAGCTCATGACTATACTGCTGTCATCAAATCCTTTCTCTTAAAAAGTAAGTAAAAGAGTGAAATGAGTTGTTAGAGATTTCTCACTCGACAAATATTTTAAGGGACTTTCAGCATCATAGATTTTGATTTGGAAGCGATAGAGATCATTTCGTCTAGCCCCCTCATTTTTATAGTGGAGGAAACAGAGACCCACAGAGTTAAATTGACTTGTCCGTAGTCATATAGAGACTCAGAGGCAGAGACAGTATTTAAATACAGGTAGTCTTACCCCAAATCATGTTACCTTCCATTATAATGTACTGCCTTGTGAAAAAAAAAAAAGTGAAATTTAGGAAATAAGCTACGTATTTAAAATGCATTGTGTTTTGATTGATCTCTGGATTATGGGTTTGGAATATTGCATCCAGAATTTTCTGGCTATATCTGGTCCTCTCTTTTCTTATCCAGTTATTCCCCCACTGTTCAATATTTGCTGAAAGTCAGAACAAAGTAGAGTCCTTTCCATCTAAGGAAGATGAGATTTTCCTCACTCATTTAAATGTTCAGAAGAATCTTAGGATCATAGACTTAGGGTTTGAAGGAACCTTAGTGGAGCTGGGAATTGAACTCAGATTTTGTGATTCCAGAGCCAACATTTTTTGCACTCCATGGTAAAAAGCCAGATTTTAACTTATGCTTTAGAGAATTGAGCTGAACATTTAGTACAGGCCATCACCCATCAACTATCATTTGCAGGTTGCTTAGTCAGTCAGATCTGTGTCTATCACCAGAAGAATGTCACAGGAAGTTCCCGTAAAACTATTCATGATGTGATTAGGTTGCTTACGGAATAGAATGGATCTAATTACTTCCCATTTTCATATAGTTATCACTACTGACAAAGTCATCCAAATTCAGGTTAGTATTACCCTCAAAAGACCTTTTCAGCAGCAAGCCATACAAAGTTGACTTGTCAAAGCTAGATGTAAATGGGATGTTTGGACAAGTAGTTGGAAGGATAAGCTTTACAACTATGTAATGTTTTCCTTTATCTCAAAACAAGTTTTCACATCAAAAATAATTTAAAATTTTATTATTTTTTTTGCTTAAAACAATTTTTTTTTAAATTAGAGAACCTTTGTAATATGTGAGGATTTTAGTTGGGTTTCATAGTATGTTTTCTCTAGAAAGATATTTTCTAAGATATTTATAATTGCCCAATTCTCTTCCCTCTGTTAATAATCTTTTTTATCCTCTCTTTACCTTATTTGAATGGAGTTATTTGCACAATAATTCTGCTTTTAGAATGTGTGCTTCTTGGGAGCAGGGGCTTGTTTGTTTTGTTGTTGTTTCTTTGTATCTCAAATACTTAGTGCCTGGAACAGAGTAGATATTTAATAGCTACTCTATGAAGATTCAGAGCCCTGAAGATGACATGTTATATATACTTCCCCAGTAGAATGTAAGCTTCTTGAGGGCAGGGACTGTTGTCTATTTTTCATTTTGTCTCTGAATTCCCAGGGCTTTGCACAGTGTCTTGTATATTGTAGCACTTTAAAAAGCTTGTTGGATTGATCAGATTGACCAGGAATAGATATGACTTCAGTGGTGTGAAACAGGAGTTTGCAGCTGACCCGATGTCATGAAAAGAATTCTAGTTTTAGAGTCAGAGGACCTGAGTTCAAATGCTGTCTTTTTCTCTTATTACCTGTGTTGCTTTTAACATGTCAGCCTCTCTGGGTCTCAATTCCTCATCTGTAAAAAAGAGGCCACTTGTTGATGATCTTGAAGATTTCCTTCCAGCTCAAAATCTATGATATTATGATACCTTTGCAGTAGATTGCAGCGATTTAATCAAAGTAATGTACATTTTCTTGCCTTCATTCTTATGGTGGTAATATAAAATATCTTATTGGGATATTGTTAAGAGGGAAAACCTGTTTGCTAAAATACTCCTGACAACAATGACCACTGGACTCCACCCACCCACCCAAAAAACAAACAAACAAACAAACAAAACCATAAACCTATGTTGGTCAGTTTAACTCAGTAGAGAATTTCTTCAAATTTAAAGGCTTTTATTCAATCTAAATTAACCTTGGAAGCTACAAACTCCTATGCAAACTCCACATTTAGAAGAAGGGAATTTCCCATTGGGAACCAATCCAGTTCAGGATTGATCCGGCTATTAACAAACCGATAAAAATGCACGGTCACAAGGATATGAGATTTATGCTACCAAGAGACTCAGGAAATTCTTAAATTTACACATAAGGCTGTTACTTTCCAGAAGGTTTAAATTAGTGGAAAACTATTTTCAGAGCTTTAGTATCATACTTTCATTGTCTCTCTTTAATAATGTAATTTTTTCCCTAACTCTTACCCAGTAGGAATGGATACTCTTGAGAGCACTGACAGGCAAAGGTGCCTTTAATCCCAAGTGACAACACTTAGCTATTTAGAGGATTTAAATAGTAGAGGAAATAGAGAACTTCTTATAAATAGGCTGCTGGTACAACCAGTAGGTTACTTTTAACAAGGAATATGTGTATGAGGTATTTTCCTATAGGTCAGAATTTTTTTAAACATGAAATTTCTATTTTTTTCGCTAAGACTTTAGAGTCTATCTCCATCTCATTGATCTCATCTTCTTAGCATATGTGCAGTACCCCTTCCCTTTTCTTTATCCATTATTCAGTAAATATGGAATTATTTTATTAGTTGTTGAAGGAGATATAAATGTTTTCCTTTTACCTAGGATCTACTTTAACATAGATGTTGTACAAGAAAGAAGTCATTCAGATATTTTCCAGTGATATAACTATAGTATAAAATCTCAGACTGACATGTCAACAGTGTCAAAGGAAATATGTTTCTTCTATATGTGGGAATATACCCCATAACCACACCTGATTTGCATCTGACCCCCCCCCAATCAATAAGTTCATTTAATTAGAGGCACATTTCTAAGTTTTAAGAACAGGATTGGTACCTCTGGGTCCACAGAAGGCTGTAGTGAATGGGTTCAACTTTGTATTTTAGTCACTTCTACTATGGCCATGACCTAACAGTATACACTTGAATTTTTCTTTGTGCCCTATATCCAGAAGAAACTGACTCATCTGAAAATGAAACTAATGGTGATTTTTAAAAATCCCTAGGGGGAAAAATGGCCACTTGTATTGAATGAAAAAAGTGACTTTGCAATGATATTTTTTAAAAGAATTGATTAAATTTGCTTTGAAAATAATGAAAATTTAAAAACAAATTTCATGAAATTAGAAATTGTGATTTGGAAAATTATAGCCCTGAATGACCTGTTTTGTTGGGTTTTTTTTACTCAAAAACTAATGCTTTTCTTAAATTAACTTTTCTGTTTTGAAGTGCTAAATTAACCTTAGTGCTGGGAAAAGGGCATCAGGTAGACAGCTTCTGTTTTCTGATTCTCCCATGTATTCTTTCTTATTAAATTTTATTTAGCTTTATGAGTTAGTTCATCACACAATTTCCTGCATTTTCTGGTTAGATGTTTTATTCAGTTTGCTCTATTTTTACCCAGGAGTTGCATTTCCTGGCGATTCCTCTTGAAGTATCTCCTTTTAAAATATTTTTCTCCTCCATTAGCCCCCGAGTCTAGAAATACTAAGAGGCATTTCAATATATTATTGTTGTAGCCCACTGACCACTTTCGTATGTCTAGTTACTCTCTTTAGATTCAATCCTCCTATTCATTCAATCCCTAACTTGTTTTGGGAATTTTAGATTCTGGGAATCTCCCTGTACTTAACATGTCCATATGTCGTTGTCTAGAAAAGTTGTGGAGGAAAACAGAAAAACACCATTTGAGAGGATCGATGGGGAGCCCCTCTTCGTGTATTTCTAGCTGCTGGAGCAGCTTGGCAATCCTGCCACTGGAGTGAAGGTTGTTTTCTTATCCCCACATGCACTGGTCTGACCTGTCTCTGAGATAGGTCAGGTTGGGGCACGGCCCGTTTATGCAGCTGTTGAGGCTTAGGCATCCCAGCAGGCGGCCAAACGCACAGGCTGGAAAGTGCTCCTAGTGAACAGATAAAAATGTCCTCAAGGGCCACGGGGTGTTCTGAAGGGGGGATATTCCCTCTGACACTCTGATAGGTTCTAGGGAAGGAAACTTCTGGATTAACTAGTCTAACCCTCTGCCTAAAGAAAGAAGGAGCTTTTTGGTTCTACAATCTCACTAGCTGTAACTTGAATATCTTGAATGATTACTGAAATAGCGTTCTTTCTTGGGAGGAAAAATTGAGGACTCTGAAGAAAATGGTGCTTGACAATTTTATTTCCTCATTTTTTTCAGTGTATACAAGTATTCAACTTCTTAATATAATAACATAATATGCTTTTTAAAATGTATTATTTAATATGATCCTCATAACAACCCTGAGAAGGAGGGGCTTATTACCCCCTTTTTACAGTCTAGGGAACAGAGGCACAGAGAGATAAGCAATTTGCCTTGAGTCACCTGAGTAGGGAATGTCAGGGGTAAAATTTGAATTCAAGCCTTCCTGACTTCTGACTCTATTGGTAGTGGTTGTTATACCACCCTTTTCATTAGAAAACACCAAGAAGTCAAAGGAAACTTTCCCTCTTGAATGGTTAACTTACTTTTTCTTCCCTCCCATTCTCCTTTACTCATTGATTGTTTTAGCACTGAGACTCACTTTCACTGAGACTCAACTTCTCTCATTTTCCTTACTTTGTTATGGGTAATTGTATGTCAGTGAAAATAGTGCCATTGTTTTTAGAAGGATAGAAAGATTATGGATAGTCTAGCAACTTAAATATAGACAGAATTTGTGCCTTTCAAAGTCAACACTGGTCTTTAGATTTAATATTATGCATATAGATTAGAAATAATAGAGCTTAGTTTGTCCCTTTTGATTCTTTAGAAATGGTGTCCTGTGAGTTTGTGGGTTTCTGGAGGTCTAAAGTGGCAACTATGAAAAGAATACATAGCATCTTCTTTCTATTAGCATCCATAGAAGATACATTATGTTTGTCACCTTAAGTTGCCTCTTTGTAATCCTTTCAGTTTCTCCTCCCCTAAGATACAATGGTTGTGGATGTTTATGGAATAAATACCTGATTTTCATAAACTGAAAATTATAGTCTGAGAAATCAGTCAAGCAGAACTATTTTAGAAGAGTAACTCTTTCAAAAATTACCCGAGAAGCCTTGAGAAGTAAAAGTCAATAAATGTACAGTCAATGTTTCAAGTCATTCCTTTTTAGGCATGGACTTTTTTGTTTGTTTTTGTTAGACCAGGACACAAGCAGACTGGGGATCTTTAAAAATTAAAATCCTGATCCAGTTAAAAACAAAATAAAATTTCAACTTCCCATCCCAACACCAGAGAAAGTTAGCACATATTTCTGTTCATTAGATGATAGGAGGGTAGTTTTTTTTTTTAATCCTAAAACTTTTTTTTAATCATGGATAAAAGACACTGAGATGATCTGAATTCTCTTTCTATTCAATTTCATAGGGAAATAAGTTCAGAATTTGATGACATCTCCCATGATTTCCTTATGAAAAAGTAAATGATTCATATTTAGGTGATAGAAATAGGACTGGGTTCAAAAGCTTCTACAACCATATGCATGCAATCAGAAGCAGTCCTCTTCCCCAGGCTGTACCTAATTTCCGAGGAATCAGTCTTAGAATTTCTGATTTACTGATTAGTTAGTACCTGTGCAAACTATTTGGCCATGCATTTCATAAAAGATGCCCAGGAAAAGTCAAATCCAAAAAGGAAAGGTATGTTTAGTGAATAAAGTTACCATAAGGTTTTTGCCATCTTTCTCTATCTCAAATTCTAAATAAGCCTTTTTACAGGAACACTTTTACAATGTGATAATACTTTAGGATTTAGGAGCTTTATTGATCATCAACATAGGTAACTAAAGAGGGGGCTGAATAGAATGAATTTGATCAATTAAAAGGGAACCTAAATAACCAAAGCTAGAAGTTAATTTTTCTACCCAGAGCCCTTACTCTCAATTTTATTTTATTTTTCCTCTCAAATTATAAAATGATAGTTTTAGGACATGGAGATTATTTAGACAGTCACTTCAACTTTACACTTCATTTTTCCAGGGATGATGAAGTCTTACTCTCAGGGACTTTTGGCTTTCCTCCTCAGTTATATTTTGGGAAGACCTTGGACTTCTGAACTTCTCTCAGTCCATTTCTAAATGAGGAAGGAACAGATGAGTACTAGTGGATGGTGTTCTCTTAACACCTTATCTGGTCCAAACGAGAAGCTATATCCATCCACTAATGGGAATTTTCCAGATGATCTCTTCATAGAATCATAGATTTAGAGCTGGACAGGGACTTGAGAGAACATCAGGTCTAACTCTTTCCTTTTATAGATGAGGAAACTGAAGTACAAAGATGATGAGCTCACATTCATACAGGCAGTACCAGATAGAACCAGGATTAGAATCCAGGCCCATTTGACACCAAATGCAGTGATTTTTCTATTCTTTCATGATTTGACTGACCAAGAAAATACAGGAATAGGTGTGTGTGTGTGTGTGTGTGTGTGTGTGTGTGTGTGCTTGTTTGTTTTGAGAGGTAGGTGAGAGATGACATGAGCAGAAAATCTTGTTATTTGAAGGCAAAATCTGCCAATAGTTTCTGAGCATGCCAAGTTCCCACAACTTAATTTCTCTCTCTCTAAGAGATAAAAGCAAAGGAGAGTCATGAAGCTGGGATTTCAGCACAGGAATTGAACCTGAAAAGGGTCAGAATAGAAAAGAGGGCAAGACGGAAAACAAGAAACTTTGAGAGATTACCATAAAGGACCAGACCCATCTGGGTACCCTGTCCTTTTGGGATTTGGGATCTATGTTTAAGCAGGTACTCTTCTTCCCTTATTATTATTTCATTTTAACTCTATTTCCTACCTAGGGAAATTCTGTTGCCTTATAATCCAGGACTTTAAGATTGCAGGCTACAGATGACTCCAGTGAATTTCTTCTAATGAACTTAAGGGATATAACTGTGTATCTGTTTTTCAAAAGTTTGTACAGGGTAGGGCTATCTAATAGAGGAAAAAGCAGAAACAAGCATAAATAACAGCAGCATTCATGTCTATATCTACTGCATTTAAACCCAATCTCAAAATGTCCCACAACCTTCTACAGGCAAATTTGTGCTCCATGATTTTTCCATAATTATAAATTATTAAAATAGGGCAATATTTCCCCCCAATATTTGAGTTGAAGAGCTATGTTAGGAGAGGCAACATATTGAGGTGGATTAAGTGTTAGCTTTGGAGTCCAGGGTTCAAATTCTTCTTTTGGTACCGAAATAGACATCACCTTATCTCTTTGCACGTTAGTTTCCTCATTTGTAAAATGGAGATCATGATGGCTTTAGAATCTACTCACAGGGCTGTTGGGAGTTCCAAATGAAATAATGTATATGAAGTATATTGTAAACCTTAAAACTGAATTTGTCAGCTACTATTAGAAGGATAATGCCAATGTCAACATTTATGTGCAACAATGAAATACCATTGTGTGGATAGAGATATGTTTACCCTTTGTTTTATGGATAGATTTTGCCATCTTATTCAATTTAACACAAACTATTTCTGTACTTTTCAACTAAGGATTTGCCTGAAATGAAGCCTTTTTTTTAAACAAAAAATTAAATTGATTAGGGAAAACAATGACTATCTTTCACTGTTTAATTTCCACCATTGGACGTTTACTTGGAAAAACTTTAGGAAAAAAATTATGGTTGTCCCTCCGCCAGCAGTTTATGAGGAATCATTTAGCCAGAGAACAAAGTTTATATTTTTAAAGCACATGATTGAAATTTGTTTTCTAAAACTCCTAAAAATGCTTTGTCCAACTCCCTTCCTGGTCATGGCAAGAAGGAAGCAGGGTTGATTTTAGGTGAAATTGAGGAGAGGTATGTTACTGGTGCCCTCCTCTTCTCCTTTCTGTGTCCCTTCTTCTTCACTTTCAAGTAGGTCAATTCTTCCTCACTTTCCCTATACCCAGAGCAATGCCCAAAGTCACAGTGAAAGAACTGTGCCTCCAGCTTCCTATGGTTGCATTCTTTCAGTTATACCCAATTTTCTCTCCAGAGCTCCACCTCAAAAGACATGTTTATTACCAATTATAACTGTCCAGGTCTCTTTCTGGAGCTTCAGAAAATTCATGCACACACTCAGCTTTTCCATGTTGTACTGCAGTCTGTTACATAGTGCATCTAGAAGGGCTTCATTCTCTCTTACTCCTACCCAAACAAAGTTGTCCTTCTATAAGTTTATATAGGAGACCAGTTAAGGGGAGTATAACGATGCTCATTAAAATTTTTAGAAAATGATAATTATTTCATTTTGTAGATGGTTTCCTTTTAATATGCAGGGTTTTACTTTATGCATTTAAAGCATTATTTTAAGGATTTCATAGGTTTCATTAGATTCTCAAAGGGGTCCATAACACACAAAAAGATTAAAACATGCTGTTATAAGTGGACATTCATCTTCACTGTTTAATAGTTAGTATCTCTTGGGTTCTAAATAAATTTCTTACAGGAATATATTTTCATTGTGATAAAATATTAGGATAGGGGAATATTATTGATCACCCACAGAGGCAACCTAAAATAGAGGTCTGAACAGTTTAATTTGATCAATGTAAAGAGACAATCAAAACCAACTGAATAATTACAACCAACTCTTTGGTGCCCCATTACAAAGCCTAGACTATTTAAAGAGTCTACCATCTTTGCAAGAGGATTTCTAATTAATCTCAATCCAACCCTTGAACTTTTTGTTCAAAGAAACGCAGAAGAGCTCTTTATGTATGGAAAACTCTAGTGAAGTTAGTGGACAGTTAGGACTTTGCTCTCTCCAAATTATAAATATCCCCTCAGGTTCCGGGGTCCCTTGGAAATTTCCTGGTTTGTAGTGTCTATAGCTGCTTAGGGTCCAGAGGACTTTAATCCGATATTATTCAGAGTTCTGCTTTGACAATGGACTAATTCTGGGTACCAAAGCTCCCCTCCAGAATGCATTCTAGGATATTCTTGGTGTTTCCAATTCAAAGTAAGGAGTTTGGCGTTATAACAAACAAAAATAACAAAATACACTTCTTCTATAGCATATTCCTCATAACTGTTTTGTGAAATAAGTAATGCAAACATTCTAGAACTCTTAGTCCAGTGTATTAGAAGAAAGTGATGATGCTAGTAGTGGTGGCTGGGGCAGGGGATGAGAGATTATATCAGTATCTGAGCCATTTTCCTAGGATAGGCACCAAATCTCTGGAGTGAAATGCCATTCCTTAAAAGTTGCTCCAAATGAGAGCAAATCCTTGGCTTAATGAGGCAGGACTGTTGCACTCTAGGACATTCACTTTAGTCAAGGGTGGGCCCATGAGTCATATCTGTGACATGGTAGAAAGAGCTTGGAAACTGCACACAGAATACTCAGTTTTGCCACTAAATTAGCTTTGTAACATGAGCAAATCGTTTACTCTTTCTCTAGACTTCATTGCCTTTAAAAAAGGAGGTGGTTATGCTCAATAACTTTTAAGATTTTTTCCCAGTTGTAAAATTCTAAATTTCTTCAGTGCCTATAGTATCTTTAAAAGTCATAAACAGTGTTAGAGCCTCCCTGATCTTATCACAGTAGGTATTTGATGGTCCTTGCTATTGGTTCCTGATGAGGAAACTCAATCTTCATATGTTCTAAGAATTATTAAATTTGTTGCCCTCCTACTTCCCACCCTACCCCATCCCCCTATATTTGAGGAAGCTAATGTTGTTGTAAAGGTTAATTTAGACATCCTCATATGCATGTGGCCAGGCTTCTCCCACCTCCTGCCTAGTGGGATTGATATGGTCTTGCAATTTTGCCCATGCTACACATTCCAAAAGTTGTGAGTGTATGCGTGTGTTTGGAAGTTCAAATAATATTCTTCTTGGCTCTTGGTTGTGTTGTAAGAAATCCCAATAGAGGAGAAGAGTGACCATCATTCTTAGGGGATCATAATTATTTCCCTATTGCAGAAGACACTCTCTCTTCTATCCAGAGATCAGGAGAGAGGAGTTATATCCTCTCCTCACAAACAGGGAGGCACTTCAGCTAATCCTTGTTTGGGCATGAAGAGGGCAAAGTAGAGCCAGGTAATGATGAATTCATTTCATCCACCTTGGCTGTCTATCACACATTAATTATTCCTATTATGTTTCTCACTTAGTAGCTGTCAAAAATATATGATGTAAAACAAAAATGTCCCCTTAAACTTACACAAAAAGACTAGACAGTCATGCTTAGGCTTAGAAGTATGACAGACAAGTGTTTTCTAGGGAAAGCACAATGATAGAAGCAGGAAAATCTCCAGAATTTAGAAAGTTTTGCAAATTTTGAGACAGTTAAGCATGTCTGATACCTGGAGAAAAAGTAATGTTTATTGCTCAAAATAGGAATTCAAATAAAGGCATCATAACCTAATGGAGAGATATCTCAACATTGTGTTTTAATCATTACTTGATTTAAAAATTCAGCTGAGACAAAAATAATTATTTTAAAAGTCATTATCTATAACTTCTTAGGCCTATATTTCAAAAGTACAATAGAAAAATGATTCTCAAAATGACAGAATGAGATATTTAAGGGCAATAAGATTACAATCTTAAGATTAGGTATCCAAATTTATGATAAAAATGATGAAATAATGCAAAAATTCAGTAGGAAGAGCCAAACAATCTCACATTTAAAGAATTTCCTAAAAATATCTTTATAGTTGCCCAAATACATTATTTACATATAAAGTTTTCACTTTTAATTTTAAGATTATAGTTGTATATATCACAATTTTCATTTTAGAAAGCGAAAGTGATTAAATTTTCCATCTTGAGAAAATATGTATGTGGTAAGTAAGTATGTGAAGATGAATGTTGCTGTACGGTCTTCAATATCATTTAAAGAAATAAGTTAAGCATGTTTTAGTATAAGCAAACATTCCTCAGTACATGCTGAATAAAACACATTAGTGCTTGCTACATGAAATAGCATCTAACTTTTTCCTTTGCCTAACTAAGCTGGTGCTCCAAAGAAAATGATGTGATTTTTG
>NC_077234.1:66803501-66816001 GCF_027887165.1 Monodelphis domestica
TTCACGTGGATCCGAGTTGTTGTGCTAACATTTATGCATGCTTATATTTTTCTTTATTGACATAGATTTTATAGAGACATATGTTCTGCAAACAGGAATTTTCGGGGGAAAGAATCAGAGAAGGGGGCAATATTAAGACACTAAAGGATCCTTTTGCACATACATACATATAACTATACATGGATATAATGATGAATAATCCCTCTGAAAGCAGGTGCATCAGCAGTGTATTACAGGGAATGGAAGGGAATCAATTTATAGTTAACATAGATGACTTTCAAGGGTTCAAGTTTTGCCAATGCATCTTGTGATTTCTGCATTGTTCTGAAACCCACTGAGACTCATCACAATTTGCAGGGAGCAACAAGCCATGGGGGTTTACTGGAAGAAGAATGTACATAGATAGACTGGCTGACTCTCCGATGTTTATTTTCTGGCAACTCTGAACCTGGTGGCCAGGAAAACAAGACGAATATGGTTTAAAATAAAAACAAACTCATTTTCCCAGAGCTAAAGAAGATGCATTGCTACCTTGCAGAGCAGGTTGGATGTGTCCCAATAGACATATGCACAAAATTGGCTCCTTCTCTTTCTAGACTGTGGAATCTGAACATGGCACCAGGCATCTGGTACATCGCTTAGAGGAGCCTACAATGTAATTATCAAAGCACACATGTGAAAAACGAAAGATTCAGGGGACCCCCTGGATGCCCCGGTTCTGCATTCGGATCCCTGGTGCTAGCTTGGACTATCTGAATCTTACCCCCAGACGCCAAGCTTCCTCCAGCCTCTCAAAAGGAGAATAACGGGGGAGGGACAAAGCTTGGCTTCGTGCATTTCATTCTGTAATCGCTTATGATTTGGGTCATTTTCTACCTTTTACCTCTCTTCTGGATTCTCTTATTTTGTTTTCGCGTCGTTTTAAGTCCAAGCTCCGAGAGCTTCTTAGCCGAGTCAACTGTGGCGTGCTCTCTCTCTCACGGAGCAGCTGACTTCTCTTCTATTTAATCTTTTGAAGGCAGAATCTATGAATGATAGTGGGGCAATGCCTCGGCCCACTAAATTATTAATCGGCCGCCACTTTTAAAGAAATGCACGAATCAAAAGGAATTTTGCAGCTGCGTGTTGAGACCTTTCAGGGTGAGACGGGATGCTACGGGCTTGTATCGGTTTCCCCTCTTCTGGTAAAGAGGCGCAGGCAGGCATTTTTTGCCCCCCATTTCTATGGCGAAAGATTTCCGACTGCGTATACCTTATATCAGGCGCATATTCCCATTTGGAATTCCAAGTCTTTAGATTATGGGATAAAAAATGGGTGAATGAATTTGCTAATTAAGTGCGACCCAGCCCCCCCCTCCGCCCCCTCCACTCCTCTTGTCGCCCCCTCCCCCTAGAAGTGTAGGAGGAGGACACCTTCAGCCTAATTCTTTATTTTCCGTTGTCTGTGTTTGTCCAGGGTTTTTTTTTTTTATTTGTTTGTTTACTCTTGTTTGTTTGAACTAATCACCACTTAAGTAAAAGTCTCTCCAGCCCGCCTGGCCTCCTCCTCCACTTCAGGCCGCATTTATCCGTGGTGAGCGCTCAGGCATAAAAACGTGCTTATCTGCAAATGAATGGCAGCTCTTTGCTTCATTAAAGCCCCTTTCTCTTTTGGCACTCGCATTGTGACCCTTTGATATTAATTCAAAGGGCAATTAAAGAATGCGGCCCATCTTTGAAGTAAAGCATTCAGGGCAAGGAATGGGATGAACCTGGGACTCTGATGGACTGTGCACATTCAACAGGCCTTTTCAAGGCAGTTTGAAGTGACTCAAAGAAAATGGGCAGGAGAAGGTCAGAGAGAAAAAAGGGGCTAAAGAAACAGTCTGTATTTGTTCGAAGTATTAGCCAAGCAAACTGCAAATAGCAACAAAATGAAACAGTTAATAGAGCAGCCAGACAGAGGCATGTCAATCACTTAACTTGAACAGTATCGGGCTAACCGAGCCTTCAGTCCACTGTGTTACCTAATTATCTTGGGAAAGCCAGTAAGTGGAAGTAATGGTATTGTATTTCTTTCTGCTTACTGCTCAGAAAAGGTGATAAATACTCACTGCTTCATAAGTATGCAACATATATACATAAAGGGTGGGAGGGGCGTGGGGGGAGGTGTATGGCGAAGGCTGAGCCGCTTGTAGAGGAAAATACCAAGGCCAAATATGGCGCAAATATGGCATTTTGTAACATTAGCATGCGGGAGGATCACTTAACTGGTTTCATATGGAGCCCGCTGAAATATGCATGATTTCCCCAGAACAATCCTGCAAGACAAACACGTTTACAAACCGAGGAAAGTTCTTTTGAGTAAAATATTAGACCACAAAAGCTAGGTTCAAAGAATATCAAGGGCGGGGGGGGGGGGGGGGGGAGCGGCCAGGGAGGGGGGAGAGGGTTTGCCCGTTCCAATAGGGAGGGGTTAAAAAAAAAGTTTAGAAAGAAGTCTGTCCTTAGCTTACCCCTTTGTGCCTGGCTATTGAAGGACACATGGGACAGAGGCCACTGTAATTCGGGGCCTTGTGTGACCGAGCAGGCTCCCCCATTGTAGGTTTCATTCGTTGGGAGAGGGGTCTTTGAATTTCATTGGGGGTGGGGGGGCGGCAGGGGGAGTCAAAAGCGGGATGAGAAAACATTTCTATGAAAGTGTGAACAAAAGCTTTAATAGAGATTTCTGTTTCCCCTTCAGGGGTGTCTATGGAACCAGAAGGGGGAAAACGCTAAATTTGTAAATATCTGCGGATAAGTCATATAGGACTCTGCCATTTAAAAACCTGGAAAGTTGTTCTGGGCGCTTCCCCCCCCCCCCCAGCCCCCAACAGACCTTCTACAGATTATTTGCTAAACAGACTGTTCCAGATGATTGTTTGAAGTTGTATTTCTGCATAATGGATTCTGTTTGGAGGCATAGTTCTGAAGCCTCTGCTATGCAGCTTTTTGACATAACATTCCATAATGTAGCTATTAATATAAAAAGTTACTGCCTTTGTGAAATGTCCATTATGTAACTATTAAGGACTCCGTGGTGTAGTATAGCCGCGCCTCAACTCACTCACTACTTGCAAACTTTTCTTTATATTTAAATTACCTGAATTTTTGAGCCAAGCAATGAGAATTGCATTCAAATGCATGAAGATGATTAAAATGATTTTTTTAAAAGTTAGTTATAGCAACAGGAGAGAAGGGGGAATAATATTCATTTTCTTTCCTAGTTTGAAGCTTTGGGGCAATGATTTTTTTTATAAGGTGTGTTAATAGCTCCGGACGGTGCAAGGGAATTAGGAGGGGAATCTATTAATTAATGTGAACTAATCAGCTAACCTTGAGAATGACTTTGCAAAATGCCCTGAACCTGAGAAAAAATGACATATCAATATTAAAAACATTAATAATCATTCATTGTAAACTGTTGGGGAGACGTAGTTAAGAGAGATGATTCTAAAGCCGACATAGGCATTTTCAGAAGAAACTGACTCCATGAAAACTGGTGAGAGAAGTCATTAAAATTTGTTGTTAGGATCAATTTTTTAAAAAAGAGAATTTCAGTGGATACAAAGAGAATTAGCTTTTCCAAGACTCATTGCATGTTAATTAAAAAGAATAGTAAGAAAAAATGCAGATTTAATGTATTAAATATGCATATAATTTATGATTTAGAAATGTGAGTGATTTTTTAAAAAGTAATGTTAAATAGAGCAGACACAAATCAAATCGCTTTGAGTTGGAGAAAACAAGGGGTTTTGAGTCTTTGGGGTTGAAGCTTTAATTCTATTCTTCCCTTTCTGTAAAGGTATAAAGCTTTAACTCTCATTGCTTCCTTTTTTGTTTTTCTCTTTCCCCTTATACTTTTTCTTTTACTACACAAGCTAAAATACTCTTGGGCTCTGGAAAGTGTGTGCCTATAATAAAAAGAGTTGCTGACCTTTACATAGCTCCTTTAGGCTTACAGAACACTATATATGCATTATCTTTTTTGATTTTGAAAACAATCCTGTGAGGCAAGTCATTATCACCCCCATTTTACAGAGGTTGTACCCAGAGTCACTCGGCTACTTAAGTATCATAGGTAGAATTCAAACCCACAACTTTCCTGACTCTTCATCTAATGTTCTTTCCAGTGTATTAAACTATCCCCAAAGCAAGATTTCTTAACGTGGGATTCATGGACTACCAAAGGGTCTGTGGATAGATTTCAGGAGTGCCTATGAACTTGAATGTAAAAAATTACTTCTTTATTTCGATGTAATTGATTTCCTTTGTAATCCTATGTCTTTTGTTGTTTGCATTTAAAGACATTATTCTGACAGAGACTTCATCAGAATACTAGAGGGGACAATGAGTGGGGGAAAAAAAAAGATTAAGAACCTCTGCTTCAGAGGTAAAAAAGATCCATTATTTTTGCCACCTCTAATCTTGAGATCTAAGTGCATTGACATCTTTCCTATTAACACTCCTGCTACTGGAGAAGATCCTGGGTACTCCATGAGACAGACTCAGGGTTAGGTTGTGGTCCTGGGAGATTGGAAGAATTCTAGTCCTGGTCCACTTTGAGCTTAGAGGAATTCAGACTTCATAGGTGGCTAAAGTTATCCTCTTCTCATTTAATAATTTATAAAGACAAAGAAGATGTAGCTTCCTTCTTTCCCCTGGATTCTGTAACCCAAGCTTTTTTGGCTTGAAAAGATGTTGAACTCATTGGTTGATCTCCCTCACGATAAGGCAGAGACCTCTGGAACCCACTTTTTATTTTGTAAACCCTTACCTTCTTAGAATCTTATACATTTCAAGGCAGAAGAGTGGTGAAAACTAGACAACTGGAGTTAGATGACTTGCTCAAGGTCACCCAGCTAGGATATATTTGAGGCTACAGTTGAACCCAGGAATGGCTCTATATCCATTGAGCCACTTAGCTGCCCCCCAAATACAGTCTTTAGGCTCAGGGTTCACTGAGCACGATAATGAGACTCTTCTTTGCCTTCCATCCCCATTTTCCCCCCGAAGCCATTTATATGTTCAGGTCTGGCACAGTATTGCTCCAGGTCCCCAGGCCAGCAGCCTAAATATGGTTGCTGACACTAACACTTTCATCACTCTTCTCTCCAAATGTGGCAAAGAAAAGTGTCAGGATGAAGGAGGGCACAAGAGATAATCGCTATGCATAAGAACTGGGCATTGTTGCCTTTGGACCTGTTGGGATGTGGGGGCAGTTATTCAGGATCACCATAGGTTTCATTGAACTTGGTCTTTGATTTAGAAGTAGAAACAGTTGGTCAGCCTGGCTACTTCCATTTTTCAACAAGGATTAACTGAGTATCTAATGAGCAGCAAGAACTGGCCTAGTCCTTGTCTTTATGGGAGAGAAAGATCTTTTTCAGAGAACCATAAAGCTAACAGGGTTCATTAAGATCAGCTTCTCTTCTTCCCCCATTTTACAGATGAGGAAACTAAAATGAAGGCAAGTTATAATTCAGTTTTATCTAATTGTTAATCCATTAAATAGTTTATTGAACTGAGGCAGCTGGGTGGCATAGTAAGAGCTGGAATTGGGAAGATCTGAGTTTAAATGTGGCCACAGATATTTCCTAGCTATGTGACCCTGAGCAAGTCACTTAACCCTTCTCTGCCTCAGTTTTCCTCGAGTTTAAAATGGGGATAATGATAATACCTACTTCCCAGGGTTGTTTTTTTTGTGAGGATCAAAAAAGATAAAATGTACAAAAGCATTTAGCACAGTGCCTGGTGCATAGTAGGTACTTAATAACTAATTATTCCCTTTCCTAGGGCGTGAAAGATTTCCAGGACACTGTTGTTTCTAGACAGAAGGTTCTAAAGTTTTGTAACTTAAAATGCAGCAGAAACTCAGACAATGGGAAAATATGGATTTGTTTCAAAAGCAAAAGTTACAGAATTCAAGTGAAGGAGAAAAAGTATGACTTGGATTAGCACATAATTTGTAATTCCTGATAAAAAAAAGACTAAGACATCAGGACATATTATTGGCTAACCACCAGATAAAATAGTTCTTGGAATTCTTAGATCATGAAATTGTAAAAATTGTGAAGAAAAAACAGAATTAACCCTCTTCCTATGCTCTCATTTAAGAGATGAGGATGTAAGTAAGAGGCATTGCATTTGGGTTTTCTTTCTTTAAAACCAGGGAATAACTTTTAAAAATGTTCTCAAACAACTATACCATTTGAAAAAAGAAATATTGAATACCCCCCCCCCCAGCAAAAACTAATGCAGTTCCATAGAGGAGAAATCTCAGCTGATACCTTATCTTATTCTTATTTCATGGAGTTGATTTGAACATGATTGGAAAAAGATGGTCTTATGTTCTGATCAGCTCTGCAGACAGCAGAGAAAGATGGTAAAATGTGCCCCTTGTTATTAAATGCAAAATTCAAAATCCTTCTGTTGACCTGTAATGTCAGCAGATACATGTTGCTATAAATTATAAAGAAATATTCTCTATTCTCTTAAGTAGCTGTCTTTCCAGCAATTCATCTACTAGGATTTAGAGAGGTCCCAGGAAAGCAGTGGAATATGAACAAAAGATGGGGGGGGGGGACTTTTAAAAAGTATAGACATTAAGCCAGTTTTAAGTGTCTTAGTAATCCCACATTATAGAGTTAGACTTTAGGAACTAGAAGAGTGTATGTGAATAAATCAATAAGTCAAATGATTACATACATTTATATGTGTTTATTCATACACTGGATAAGCCAACCTGGCTTTTGTGGGTTTTTATGAAATACACTTTAATCTTTAGTATTTTGAAATATTTGGGATTCTATCAAAGACCTCTGAAAACTTGCCAAATACAGGATCACTGGCTGAATTTTCAGATTAGACATTCAATGATAAAACGCACCACACCAAGGAAATGTGATGCAGAGGGTGGAAGTATATGCCCCTTCTTTCTGTCTGAATGGCAGAAAAGCTCGTCTTCTGTCTGTCCATCCAGGGGGTGTGGTGCTGTCCAGAAAGGGAGAATTGATGGCTATAATCTTTCTAGTCTCTTTTCCTTAGTGTGTACAAAGGGACTTTGCCAGCTTTAAAGTGCTACATAAAGTCAGTTGTGGGGGTTATTATTATCTCTGTTGAAAATCTAAATGAAACTGTAGAAGGCAGTTTGCTATCCTTGTTGGCATGGTTTTGGCTGGGCATCTTTGTGATCCATTTGTATGTATACTATAAGCACATCATTTAAGAATTATCAAGTCAATACAAGAGTTATAGAAATAAGCTTATAAATATTGTCAAGGACCTTAGACGAGATGGCAAGGCTGTTCTCCTGTCTTCTGGGCTTGGAAGCATATGGGGATATCCTGGAAAACTGATCCCATCTTCTGGTGCTTCTTATGTCCAAGCTGGGCACAAGGCAGCATTGCAGATAGGTTGATCTAATTCTGACAGTTCTAGTTCAGGAAAACCCCAGAAAATACCCCATTTTTGGATGCCCCCCTCACCATTTAAAAAAAATATTCTGGGGATTTCTGCAAGGGTCTTTCAAAGAGTCTTACCAGTGAAAGTTTTGGGACCATCATTAGACTCTATCAGTTATTTTTAGAAATACAGAGAATCACTAAATTACTCAAAGGAAATCACGATTTTAAAAAATTCTTTCTGATTATAGCGGATTCCTTTTTGTGAATTGGCCTAACCACAATATTATTTGAATATGAATTCACACAACTGAAATATCCTGGCATAAATGATAGAATGAGCTAGACCTGGGAATGAAAAGACCTTCGACTCAGTCCTAACTCTTAACAATAACTAGCTCTATGACCATGGGCAGCTTAGCCTTTCTAAGCCTTATTTTCTCATTTGTCAAATGAGGGGGTTAAATGAGATGACCACTAAGTTCCCTTCTAACCCCAAATCTATGATTCTACAATCTGAATATAGTAGGTATTCCTTTTAGACAAATCACAAAGGAAAGAAAAATCAAGTTCAAATGGCCCAAGTTAGAAATTGTCCTCCCTTCCCCTTTAAAGCCTTTTAGCATCTTAAACAGGCTTATAATTGTAATTTCACCTGCTCCTCATGAATACCCTGATACGAAGGCAGAACAGAGATTATCACTCTCATTTCAGAAATTAGGAAACTGAGGCTCTAAGTAATTTTAAATGACTGCACCAGAGTCACCAACTAAGAAGTGACAGAGCCAAGACTAACATTTATCCTTTGATTCCTATTCTGGTACTCGATTCACCACACACTTTACAAAACCAAAAATCCTTTAAAAAAATTCTGAACTTAATGAACACCAAGAAAACCATTTTCACATACAGAACAACACAATTTTTTCACTATGCTTTTGACAAGGTATTTGAAGCTTAAACAAAGTAAATCTACATGTCATATTAATGAGAATGTTTTTTGATTGAAAGCACTAATTTGCTTTGTGAGTCTAAAAAGGCAAACGTTAGATCTAAAAGGAAAAAAAAAGAACCAAACATTGTAGGGTCATGTACAAACATACCCTGTAGCTTTACCCACCCCACCCCCCCAAAAGTGTGCTTATGTTTTTCTTTCTCCAGATACATACACTCAATACTCTTTCCCAAATGCTCCCTGTTGTGACTAGAGTTTCTAAAGCCCTTTTATTTGTATGGTCTTCTTAATAGATGTTGATTGCTGTAATGTTGTACATACTCTCTATTTGATATATCATCTAAGCCCTGGAAAGTGCTCATTTGCTTTGTAGGACCTCTTAGTTCTACTTCTCAATCTAGATGCAAAACAGGCAGAAGCCCGATGACTCCTGCCACAATGTAATATGATTCCGGGAATTAGGAATTTCCATCTCAGAAAGTACCAGGAAGTGAAGAATGTGCTTATTCAAACAATAATGTTCTGTTGGCTATACTATCGGAATTGCCTACTAACCCATACACACACACAAATATATATATATATATATATATGAAGTACATACATATATTAGCATATGAGCCACCCCCTTCCCACTTAAATGTGGATGAAATTTACTCATAAGAAACCAAACTAAAAACCCCAAACCAAAAACCAGATCTTAATTTCTTTCATAGTGGAATAAGAAAAATGCATCAATGTAGTTTAGGAAACTTGAAGCCTTGAACTGTTTCATTTAAAAAATAAAAGATTAAAAGGAAAAGAGGGGAGAGAGAGAGAGACAGAGACAGAGACAGAGAGAGACAGAGAGAGAGAGACAGAGAGACAGAGACAGAGAGAATGAGGGGGAGAAAAAGGGGGAAAGAGAGTAAGAATGAGAGAGAGAGAAAAAGAGAGAGAGAAAAAAAGAGAGAGAGGGAGGGAGGGGAAGAGAATGAGAGGGGGAAGAGAGAGTGAGAAAGAGAGAGGGGGAGGTAGAGAGAGAGTGAGAATGAGAGAGGGAGAGAATGAGGGAGGGGGAGAAAAAGGAGGAAAGAGAGTGAGAATGAGAGAGAGAAAAAGAGAGAGAGAAAAAAGGGAGAGGGAGGGAGGGAGGGGAAGAGAGAAAATGAGAGGGGGAAGAGAGAGTGAGAATGAGAGAGAGAGGGAGAAAGAAAAAGAGAGATAGTGAGAATGAGAGAGAGACAAAGAGAGAGAATGAGAGAGGGGGGGAAGAGAGAGTGAGAATGAGAGAGAGAGGGAGGGAGGGAGGGGGGGGGAGAGAGAGAGAGAGAGAGAGAGAGAGAGAGAGAGAGAGAGAGAGAGAGAGAGAGAGAGAGAGAGAGAGCTCGAAGTAAAAAAAAAAAAGCTTTATTATTAGCCCCTTTTGGGAGAAGCTGTTATAGTGTCTGTCTCACTTCACAGCTCTGCCCTCCGGGTTAGAGATTTTATACTGAGTGTTAAATCAGAGCTATGCAACAAATCCCAGATCTGGCCCTAGAGAGTAAGGGTGAGGGAAAAAAAAAACTAAGCCCAACAAAAACGACTCTTGGTAGTGAGAGCCCCTGAGTTGTGAATGTTTGCTGTTCTTTCAATTTTTATTAAGAACTTCACAATAACCAAATGGGGGAAAAATAGGAAGGTGGTCCTTCATGAAGCAAATCAAAATATTTCCAAGCCTAGAGAAGTTTTTTTGATTTTCAAATAGCATAGGAAGCTTCAGAATCAAGTCCACAGGTCAAAGGTTCCTGATGGCCAAGTAAAGGGGCGATGAGAGATGTATATTAATGCGTGTCAGCTTCTAGATTCTGGGGTCAAGCTGCAGTTCATAAAAGAAACAAGGCATCTTAAGAAGAAGTGTTATTACCAAGCAGCAGGTCAAAGTTTATCTTTGGGTCAGTGTACACCGGAGGGTCATCCATTCATGGCATGAAACACAGGCTTCATGCTTAAAATGGATTCGAGACAAGGTGTTCAGCATAAGGAAAAAAAAGGAGGTAGAACTGGAGAATGTTTGAGGGCTCATAACTTGAGTTAGAAAGAAAAAAGGCTACTAATAAAAATCAGAATCAGTGTCAAAGCCTGGGCTATTTTTTTTTATCTTTATTTCACGTAACTAAGAAGGGAAGATTTTTGTTCATGAAGATCTATAGTTTAATGAGGGTAGCTAGGAATTGAATGAGAGGCTCTGGAAAATTCAGCCTTTGTGGATGATCAAGGGGCAGCCCTATCAGGACAGTGCCTTTGATGGGGAGATAACAGAGATACAAGGCCAGGATTCTTCCTGGAAGCAGTGTCTTTTCTTGGTACATTCCCACCCCCAGCCCCCCATTTTTTTGCTTCTGCATCCTCTTACAATACACCTCCTATACTTGTGTTACCACATGTCTCCACAGACTTGTGTGTGAGAACTTGGGTGACCACAGCTAGCTCAGTAAGGGTTCCTGGGGTGCAGCCATAGCAATGCACAAAAGCTCCCCACTATCTTTGGCAGATCCTTTTCCCCTTCTGAAATCCATGCAAGCTGCTGGCAAAGACTCCCCCCCCCTTTTCTCAAAAAATGCAAAGATGGGTCATACATGAGCTTCAGATTGGTTTTCTTTTCCACGGTCACCTTTCCCAGGGAAAACTTAGGTACAAAAGGTGATTTCATCTTAGATGGCCACCTCATTTTGAAAGAGAAAAGAAAGAAGACAAACCCACCCAGAGAAAATTTTGATTCTATTTTTCTACCCATCCTTAAGATGAGTCAATTTTTTGGCCAATTGTCCCAGGAATACCCAATTTAGCTAGAAGCAGCAGAGAAAGTGAATCATTTGTCATTCCTGATGCAACATGACTAAAATAATCCCTGTAATTCTTTATTTAGTTAGGCGTGCTAAGAATTTTTCATAAGTTTAGGTGGACTTTTTAAAATATAGTTGCTAGGATAGAACAATTACTATTCCAGCATTTCTGCAAATTATTTAAAAATGTATGAGGCTTTCTTTGACCATTAGGATAGGATCTGTTCATTTGAAAAACTAAACACTAAATATGAAACTACAGAACACTAGGAAAAATCAACAAGAAAGCAAAAGATAGATGGTATTGTAAAATACCTGGAGGCTTAAACACATTTAAGGGTCTCTTATGTGCTGGAATGAATAGAAGAAAGGCTTAATTTCCTCTGCTGAGCTACTCATTTATTCATCAAATGTTCTTTGAGCACCTAACTAGGCACAATGCACCCAGCTAGGTATTCTAAGACACTGGAAGCTATCACATGAATTCCATTCAATTCAGTATTGATTAAGTGCCTACTGTATGCCAGGCACTGGGGATACAAAGACAAAAAACTAAAGAGCTGGTTCTGAAATGGTGAATTTTTGGTAAAAAGGTAAACTGTCCCTTTCTAACTATTTTCCTTCACCCTAGGGGAGCTGGGTAGTGCTGAACATTGTGACCCTCCTTCAATTTGTGAACTAGACTCTATCTGCCTGAAATCTGTGTTATTGTGATCTTAATCAACTCTAGTGATTCTTGTATCCACAGGAACATGGATCATAGATTTACAACTGACAGTGTCTCACAGATGATCTAGTTTTTCATCTGAGGAAAATGAAGGCTATTGACTTGCCCAAGCTCACATAAGAGTTAAAGGCAAGATTTGAACCCAGCTAGGTGCTTTATCTCCAAAGCCAAAGAGGCACCCCATCGCCTCTCTCCTTTATTTATCCACACGTATTGACAATATAGAAAGAATAGAACATTAGTGCTTTGGGTCAGATGGTCCTCTCAGGAATTTTAGGGGCAGAATAAATTGCCTCTCTGGGGTCAGTCACAACTAATTTTATTTGAACTCAGTTCAAAACTAAAGAGCCATTTAATCAGCCAAATGCTTTCTGAGGAAATGTCATCCTTCCATCTCTAAAAAAGTATCCCAGCTGAAGTCTTAACTAAGCAAAGCATCAAACAAGCCAAAGTCTCTGACAGTATTAACTACTTGTATTCTGAATTTTAGAAAAAGGGAGTTTAAATAAATGCTCTTCTGAGAAAGGAAGATGGCCATTCTCTACAGTATTTCATTTTGTATTCATTTGAAAACGAGACTTCCAGTCTACTAG